>NC_041363.1:26621176-26636176 GCF_900634415.1 Cottoperca gobio | reverse complement strand
CCACCATATTAATTACCGAGGAATCACACTGACTAAAACAGCAGGGCACACACACACACACACACACACACACACACACATCATGGGGGATAGTTACAGATGATTTGGGGTCAAATTGTGTTAACAACACTAAAAGTTGCGTCTGCGTTAAGGCAACATATACAGCAATGGTGGGCAAATAGTGGCCTGTGACCTCCAGCAACAATTGTTGGCCGCCTGATGAAAGCTGAAGTTTTCCCTTTTATTGTTTACATCAAAACATTAACATGAATGTTTGTTTGTTGTAGTTGGAGAGTCTGCTGTGCAGGAGTTATATCCCGTAACATTTTCAATACATTTCTATTAATCACAAGTGATTTGCATTTCTGAGTGGAGAATATTTTACCAACTGAGTGCCAACAATTAGTCTGTTCCATCTGTCCGCTGGTTGTGTGTACCTGACAGTTGTAGCAGCACTCTCCATAAGCACACTGAGCTCCAGACTTCAGTTTACAGGTCTGATACTCACAGCAGGGGTCCTCCTCACACTCCTGTAACACACACACACACACACACACACACACACACACACACACACACACATATATATAGTTACAGATGATTTGGGGTCAAATTTGCAGAATATTGCTATTTTAATATGAATAGCACAACACCAGGTTGCGAACAGAAGAAAAAAAAGCCCCCTGATGACCATTAAGTTAATTTTTTTACATTTAGTTTATGCACTTTTACAAAATGCTTAAAAAAAATAAAAAAAACTCTGATACGAGAAAAAATTGCATTGCTTCACTTTGCAAGGTTGGTTCATCAACCTCATCACAATACAGACGCCACCGCTCGCCGTGTTTTAAGCCCGCTGTGGATGACTCAAATTATACTTTGAAATGTGATTTAGAAATAAGGAACTTCTCCTCCTCACTGACGTGTGCGTGAGGCATTCCCTGTTTCCATGTGAGTCTGTGGTGTGATGAGGCTGGTCCAAAGTGAAGCCATTTAGTTTCATGACAAAACCCAGCAAGTATTTTTTTCTTGCAAATGTATGACTTTATATTCTCAGTGAATATTCACGGTTTCTTTCACAGACATTTGTGAGGTTTCTTTGGGGGGGAATTTACAAGTGTTTCTCAGAATCTTACCCCCCTCACCCAGCAGCAAATTATAATATTCTAAACCTACAATGGCCATAATGCGCCCCTTGTATTCATGATTATGTTACATGTGAAATGTTTTACATGTGTGGGACTGTTAAAGTGTTAATATAAAATAACCAACAGACCTTCTGGGACCCACAATCGCACTCCTCTCCCATGTCCACCAGTCTGTTTCCACAAAAGGGGGCACTGTAGGCCTCGTCAGGCCGGGGAACGTTTAGGAGACAAGTTCCCCCCGTCAACAAGATCATCTTCTCAAAGTCAACAGCACTACAGCTGCTGAAGTTTCTGGATCCTCTGCAGTGAGGAGGAGGAGGAGGAGGAAGAGAGAGGAGGAGAAGAAGGAGGAAGAGAGAGGAGGAGGAGGAGGAGGAGGAGGAGGAGGAGGAGGAAGAGAGAGGAGAAGGAGGAAGTAAGAGGTGAGGAGGAGGAAGAGGGGGAGGAGGAGGAAGAGAGAGAAGAAGGAGGAGGAGGAAGAAAAGAGGAGGAGGAAGAGAGAGAGAGGAGGAGAAGGAGGAGGAAGAGAGAGGAGGAGGAAGAAAGAGGAGAGGAGGAAGAGGGAGGAGAGGAGGAGGAGAGGAGGAGGAAGAGGAGGGGAAGGAGGAAGAGGGAGGAGAGGAGGAAGAGGAGGAAGAAAAAGGAGAAGGAGGAGGAGTAAGAGGGAGGAGAGGGGGAGGAAGAGGAAGAGGAGGGGGAGAAGGAGGAGGAGGAGAGAGGAGAGGAGGAGGAAGAGGAGGGGGAGGAGGAGGGAGGAGAGGAGGAAGAGGAGGAAGAAAAAGGAGGAGGAGGAGGAGGAGGAAGAGGAGGAATGGTTCTTTAATATCTGAACATACCTGAAAGAGGATCTTTTATATATATATATATTTGTTTTTGCTAATCTGTTATTGACCAAAAAGGATTGTTCAGGCTCCAATGAAAGAACCCGAATCCCGAAACCCATGTAAGCCCCGACTGTAGGACATACATCAAGCAGCACTGAGCTCATACAGTAACATGGGAGGTGCAAGTAGAAAACGAGAGAAATGACTAAAAAAAATAACACAACGCAGCCGTGTGTTGAGTGTGTGTGTGTGTGTGTGTGTGTGTGTGTGTGTGTGTGTGTGTGTGTGTGTGTGTGTGTGTGTGTGTGTGTGTGTGTATCTTACGTGGCTCCAGAGTTCATGATGCAGGCAGAACCGGGGCAGGTACAGGAGCGCCCGTCGTCGTGGTTCATCCCCAGGTTGTGACCAAGTTCATGAGCCACGATGGAGGCGAACGAGGGAACGTTGTTATTGATGAACTGGAGAGAGAAAGACAGGTAGAAAAGGAGACAGACAGACAGACAGACAGGCAGGCAGGCAGACAGACAGACAGACAGGCAGGCAGACAGACAGACAGACAGACAGACAGACAGAGAGTAAAATCTGTTTAGTGGTCCCTGTTAATCCTCCTCAGTCTGTAAAATCTGGCTTGTAATGTTGAGTAATGTAATAGCCTTAGTTTTTAAGCACTAATCATTGTTTTTTACATTAGTTTTATACCTGGTGTTTATTTTATTTTACTGATTTTAATGTATTGAATTTTAGCATTTAATTTTTGTAATTGTTTGTTTTGTCATGAAAAGCACTTTGTGCTGCATGTTGGTATGAAAGGTGTTATGTAAATAAATAGGTTACGTTTAATGCAAACATAAAAAAACATTACCTTTCTGAAAGTGGCCCCTGGAGTTTACATTTACCAACATTTCTATATGATTTGAATGCAGCTTTAGGTTGTGAAGAGACAGACAGGTGAGTCAGCTAATAAGAAGAGAGCAGTAAGTATCAGCGTACCGCGTTGATCCCGCCCCCGTGGCTCCTGGAACAGACGGTGGAGACGAAGGCCATTCCTGCCGTTCCCCCGAAATTCTTCTTCCTGCAACAACATTGTCATCATCTTCACCATCATCATCAATATCATGAATTTGGACACGTGTATATATACACACACATGTATATATACACACATGTGTGTGAGTGTGAACTAACAAGATGAGTTGTGCTGAGTCATGTCGGCGGCGGGGGACCAGATCCTTCTCTCTCCACTGAGTGAAGCGACTCAGCACCTCTCCGGCTGCTCCCTCCGTGCTGATCAGGTTCTGCTGAGTCCAGATCTCCAGACCAACCAGGACCACCCGAATGTTCAGCTGTTTGTAGATCTGAACACACACACACATACACACACACACACACACACACACACACACACACACACACACACACACACACACACACACACACACACACACACACACACACACACACACACACACACACACACACACACACACACACACACACACACACACTAAGGTGTGAGGTCCTTGTACTTAACTTGAATATTTTCTTGTCATGCCACTTTCTACTTTTATTCCACTACATTTATGTGACAGCTTTACATACTAAAAGATAGCTTTATAAAATCTGATGATTTGTTATAAATTAAACTCCCCGACAGTTTATAAAAGTACAGCTGAAACGATTAGTCCATGAATCAATTAGTCGGTTGAAAATTAATCAAGAATTATTTTAATGATTTGACATCATTTTTCATGTAAAACATTTCATGGTTCCAGATGTGCTGCTTTTCCTTTTACTAATGTTAATAATGTTAATGTTTTAGTAATAATGTTGAGGTTTGGACTGAACAAACTCTGTGAATGCGTCACTTTGGGCTCTGGGTCATTTTTCACATTTTTTACAAACCAAACAATCAATCGATTAATGTATAAAATAATTATCAGATTAATCCATAATGAAAATAATCATTAGTTATTGTACAAAATGAGCTCCACCTCATCCAATAACAACAGTAAACATTAATGCATCAGTAATAATAATTATATAATATATAATAATATACTTTTAAACTATTACTGAAACCACATTTTCAATGCAGGACTTTTCCTTGTAATAGAGTATTTCTACAGTGTGGTACTAGTACTTTTACTCAAGTAAAGGATCTGAGTACTTCCTCCATCACTGATGCTTTTTAAGTTAAATCATCTTAGTTCAGATGACTACTTAGAAAGAAAACATATTTTACAAATGGACACAATTGACTACAATAATACTTCTGCAACTATGTGTGTGTGTGCGTGTGTGTGCGTGTGCGTGTGCGTGTGTGTGTGTGTGTGTGTGTGTACTCACGCTGTCTATAAAGTTGGCCAGATGAACCATCTCGTCCCTCACTGCTGTCTCGTTCTTGTTCATATAATTATACTGAAGAAAGAAAGAAAGGGATTTCACAACCCTGGCTGTAATGCCATACGTGTGGGAGTGGCCCAGCGGTTCCCCTACACTGCAGGTAAACAGGCCAACATCAAAGTGCAATTTGCAACGACATAAGCTTTCCAAAATGTTATCGTGTGGATGACTGTACTCTTTCTGCACTAAGGGCACCACATGGTGCACAGCAGTGTAGCAAGAAGACTTGAAGCTGGAGCTGTGCATGATGGTTGGCTACTTAGAGAAACAACGTGCACATCCACTGACTTTTAACGCATTTGTTTGTGTTATACTTTCATTGATCCAACCATTTATTGCTTAACAAACTTAAAATTCCTGCACACGACAGCACGACTTTGTAAGGGCATGTTTTGTATTGTACCACATGGCGTAGCCGTAGAGCAGGGGTGTCAAAGTCAAATGGACGGAGGGCCAAATAAAAAATTTAGCTACAAGCCGAGGGCCGGACTGTTCGAATGTTCATTGAAAAAATTTTAAATGACGCATATAGTCTAGTGAACCTAATTGAACCTACTGAAAACCTAACAAATATATTCCAATATGATCAGATAAATAAAGCAATATTTTCTTATGGCTCTGTCAGTAATCTTTAATTTTCAACAGACACAAAAGACAAATTTCCTTTATATAAAAATCCCCATAACATGAACATTAAATGAAAGAAACCGGTATTCAAGGCACCATCAGTAGCCTATATTTTCTATTTTAGCAAAAGTGGGCTAAATTTACTTCAAAGAAAAAAACAATAATAGCAATTTTCTATCATCCACTCAACTGAAATATTTTTAAAATATAATTGGATTGAAATACAATAAAATAAAGTGCAAAAATCTATTAATCAAAAACAACACTTTGTTTAAGGAGAAGTAACATGCAGTGAAAACAAATATTAAACTTTAACTTTTAAACTTGAACTGAGTAAAAACTCTAAATATGTGATTGCACAGTAATGTTCACTTGTTTGAGGTTGAGGGTGATACTTGGTGGTGTCCCATCTTTTCCACAAGTTCATCAATGTTCGGGGTAAGGCTCTGAGCTGAGGAAATCCTCAGAATTGAGTGGAGGTGTTCAGCAGTAAGTCGACTTCTGTGTGATGTTTTGTTCAGGTTCATCAAAGAAAACAGTTGTTCACACAGGTATGTGCTGCCAAACATAGACAACGTTTGAGCAGCCTGGATGCGCAGCTGGGGCATTGTGTCGGGGAGGAAACGGGCGAACTCCGCAGCACCCACTGCCGCATATTTTGCCCTCAGTGCATCATTGCATTGGAGGTCAATCAACTCCATTTGGAGGTTTGGTGGTGAGCTTTCCACGTCAACAGCAAATGGGTTACCGAGCAGTTCCAACCTGCTTTTTTGTGCTTCAAAGTCAGCAAATCGGCGTCGAAAGTCAGCGGCAAGCATACCTATTTTATCAGCCAACTGTGCGCTCATATTCTTGTTTTTGTCCGCGTGTTTCGTTTCATAATGTCGTCTCAGATTATACTCTTTCAGTACCGCCACACTTTCTCCACACAGAAGACACACAGGTTTTCCAGCTACCTCCGTGAACATATACTCCGACTCCCACCTTGTTTGAAACCCCCGGTTCTCAGTGTCCACCTTCCGTTTTGCCATTTTTGATGGGTATCTGAAAGTTAATTTTACTGTGATGCTGACGACTGCTGTGCCAATAAATATTGAAATGAAGCAGCCTACTGCTCGGTGCGTCACCGTTGCATTGTGGGAAATGTAGTATTGGTGCGTGTAAAAGATCTGCGGGCTGCGGGCCGGTTCTAATAATAAATCAAGATCATCCCAGGGGCCGTAAAAAACCTTCTCGCGGGCCGGATGTGGCCCGCGGGCCTTGACTCTGACATATGTGCCGTAGAGGAATGAACTCCCCCGCCTTTAACTGGCCCGATGACCTGGACCCTTACCCACCAGACTATCAGCCAAATGCTGCTGCTGTGCAAACTGCGTGTGAATGTGATGTCATGCCATGGTAGATCATTTTAATTTACAGAGTGGAGCAAATTTCAGAGAGAGTGGGGACCGTGTCCTCGTGCCCCCACCAGTGGCACTTATATGCACTTTTTGACATTAACTTTGAGGTAAGACCACGTCTTCTTCACCTGCACCTGCGGCATGGTTCGGCTCTCAGAACTGAACATGTTGCCTCCTTTTGGCTGTAATGCCAGGGCTAAAGCTACCATCAACCTCCCACAGAAGGGTTTCAATCTCACAGTCTGAGAAATATGCGCTCTGACTACGCTATTCTTGCCCAGACATAGCCTACATTGGAAATATGCCAGGTTTTATAAATCAGAATATTTTTGGTCGTACATACATTTCCTCACTTGCACGTAAACCAATATTTAGTGTGGATTCTCTGCAGAGTTTTATAAATGAGGTTTACCTAAAATGTCGGACTGTTCATTTAAAGCAGTGGTTCTCAACCTTTTATGGGCCAGCGCCAGCCTATCCATTATCCAGGTCCCTTACCCCCCCCATCAAATAAAATGTAGGCTAATTGTCTCCCCTGAATTCTAATGTTGATTATTATTCTTAGTATTTATAATTTATATTACATTTCATATTTCAATTCTTATAATAATTATTATCTTATCTTATTATTAGGCGGCTATATTATGTTATTATAAAAACTCAAATTCTCTGAGATTGAAGTTACATAATAACATTTCTAAATAATAATAAATATTATATTATTAAACAAATGTTTTGTTGTTTTTACCTTCAATTGCCCTGATACACCATGTACCCAGGGAGCAAACAAAGACATTTTATTAAGGAGTGTTAAACAAATGCAACGGTAAGAAGGTTCAAAATTTAATCTGTGTCACAGACTGCAGCCAATCAGACATTCAAACTGTAACCGGTGTTAAACACAGCAGCCTCAGAACTGTGAAACAATTTGCACTCTTAAGTGTTCCAACAATAAACAAGCACAAAGGAAAAACTCTGAGGCGGTTCCTCCTGAAATTCAGTTTTTTATAGCTGTAATATAGCGCCAAATCACAAGTCACTTTTCACATTGAACAGGTGCTCTTTTATTAAATAAACTAAATGCTTATGTTATTTATCAAATTTATGTGCACGTTTCCGTGTTTACTGCGTTTCTTTGCGCATTCACATTCTCTCCGTTTCGCAAAGACCTTCAGTCAGAGACAGAGCGGAGGAAAGGAGAGAACTACAAAGTGCCGCTCGTGTTGTGTTCAAGGACCCTGACCTTGGCCAGGAAAAGTCAGCGGCCAGTTTTATTCTATATCTGACTAGATTTTTTGTGTGCGTTTATGAATTACCCTGCCACCCCCGCTGAGAACCCCTGATTTAAAGCATAAGCAGATGTAGTAAACTCTGTGTGTGTGTGTGTGTGTGTGTGTGTGTGTAAGAGAGTGTGCGTGTTACCCTGTCGTTATCAACCACCAGCAGCAGCTCCACGTAGCGAGTTCGATGGAGAACAGCTCGCTTCATCTGCAACAAACAGAAAGAAGTTACTCAATATGCACAAATGAATTATTAAAGTTTGTGTGTGTGTGTGTTTGTGTGTGTGTTTGTACCCACCCTGCTGTGACGTCTGTGGTAGATTTCCTCTGATTTGTACTGAGCGTGCTCCGTGGCGTTGTTGTCATGGTCACGCTCATCATAGTGTGGCGTGCCACACCCCCGGGGCTGTGATGTCACATCCTGCAGGCGGTACACCAGGTGCTGGTTGGGGGCGGAGTCTGAAGGCTCGATGCCGTAACTGTCGTCTGTGAGATGCAATACTCCTCTGAAGAAAAGCACAGGAAAAGATAATATTCATTTTTTGTGAGACATCACACCCAGACCATAAATACAAATGGAGACACTGCAACTTAAGAAACAGGATAAAAAACATATTCATGCTTCATGTTTGGAGTCTTTGATGATTAAATAAATATATTTTTCATAAAAACTGATTATCTGTGTGACTGAGGCGAAGGATAAATCATTTGGGTGAACTGGCCCTTTAAGGTTCAGCTAAAACCTTGAGTGGTGTTACATAGAGACTAATGAAACGTGTGTGTGTGTGTGTGTGTGTGTGCGCGTGTGCGTGTGCGTGTTGTACAATGATACGTAAAGTCAAACTGTTAATTAAGCCAGAGTATGTGTGTGTGGTCCACCATATTAATTACCGAGGAATCACACTGACTAAAACAGCAGGGCACACACACACACACACACACACACACACACACACACACACACACACACACACAGCCATCTGTGAGGAGAATATTAATAGGAAACTTTGTCCTTGAGAGGGTACACTGTACAGTGTATATAAAGTCTGCCTGTGTAGAAGTGTGTGTGTGTGAGAGTTCTTTTTAAATAATACTTTGTGAGCAGTTTCTTGAAACACAAAATCTATGAACCAATGAAATATCGAGACCCATCAATAAAGTTGGAATTGATTTTCAGAATAGACACACACACACAAATCTATTTATATTTATCCTGTATGTATTATGTGTATATACTGTACATACACATGCGGTTGTATGGATGAATGAAGTAAAACATTTTTAAAATATTAAAATAAAGAATAAATAAATAAAATAAGAGGTATATACAACTAGTATAACAGTAGAAACTTTACAATAACTATACAAGAATGGACTATACAAGAGCAATTAAAGAGGTAAAGTGAGTCTAGATATGTAAACAGCGTAAACCAGAATATTATATAATTTGATTAAAAGTGCAAAGTGTAGTTCTGAGCCACCTGCTCTAAAGAAATAGTAAACAGTATTTCACCTGTAAACTGGCTCCATACAATCTAACTTCATCAATCATCAAAACCATCAGTTATTAAAAAACTAGAGTATGTTAACCTGTTCATATTTTAGTTGGAGTAGTTTGTCATTTTTACAGTATTCTAATGTATTCTTTATATTGTGTCTCGTATTCTACAGCTGCAGTGCCCTCCAGAATTATTGGAACACCTTTAGTAAAAATTTGCAAAACAGGCTGTAAAATGTCTTTTATTGTTTATCGTCTTGGCCTTTCACTCAAAATATTCATACAAATCGAAGTAAAATTATTGAAAGAATTTTTTTTTTTTTACTTTAAATAAATATCTTTCTCCAAAACATGTGTGTCACAATTATTGGCACCCCTTCATTTAATATTTTGTGCAGCCTCCTTTTGCCAGGATTACAGCTCTGAGTCTTCTCCTGTGATGCCTGATGAGATTGGTGAACACATGGCACGGGATCTGTATGAGGTGCTTTTCTGTATGGCTATCTTTCTGTCTACGCCAAACCCACCTTTGACGTTTGTTGCCAAAAAGCTCTATTTTGGTCTCATCTGACCATATAACCCTATCCCATTCAAAGTCCCAGTAACGTTTGGCAAACTGTAGGCGCTTTAGTTTGTTGTTATTTGACAGCAATGGCTTTTTTCTGGCAACCATCCCAAACAACTTGTGGTGATGTAGGCGGCGTCTGATGGTCGTTTTGGAGACTTTCTGACCCCAAGACTCAACTAACCTCAGCAATTCTCCAGTTGTGATCCTTGGAGATTCTTATGCCAGTGGAACCATCCTCCTCACGGTATGTGGCGTCAATGTACACACACGTCCCCTTCCAGGCTGATTCTTAACATCTCCTGTTGCTTTAAACTTCTTAATTATTGCCCTGTAGTGGAAATGGGCATTTTCAACTGTTTCAAGATTTTCTTATATCCATTTCCTAATTTGTGCAGCTCAACAACTTTTTGCAGATCATCACCGTGTTCTCGGGTCTTTCCCATAGTGAAGAATGACAAAGAGAATTTTGGCATGTGTCACCTCATATTAATACCCCAGTGAAACAGGAAGTCATGGTTGACCACTTAAGAGTTCCTAATCAAACAGGCGAACCTAAAGATGTAAGATATGACTGGAAATATACTTCAGTTAGATTTTTATCATAGGATTTTCTAGGGGTGCCAATAATTGTGGCAGAGATGTTTAGCATTAAAATATTTATTCAAAGTCAACATTTATTTTTTCTTTCAATAATTTTACTTCAGTGAAAAGGTAAGATTTTTGTGAATATTTTGAATGAAAGGCCAAGACGATAAACAATACAATACATTTTACAGCCTGTTTTGCTCATTTTTACTAAAGGGGTGCCAATAATTCTGGAGGGCACTGTATATATATATACGTATATATACAGTGGGTTCAGAAAGTATTCAGACCCCCTTAAATCTTTACACATTTTGGTACGCTATAGCGTTATGCTAAAATTGTTAAATACATTTTTTCCCTCATCAATCTACACTCGATACCCCATAATGACAAAGCGATAACGGAATTTTAGAAATTTTTGCAAATGTATTAAAGATAAGAAACTGAAATTTCACATTGACATAAGTATTCATACCCTTTACTCCAGGGGTCGGGAACCTATGGCTCTTTCGATGACACAATATGGCTCGCAGAAAATTTTGAGCTGACATTTTTTAACATGATTAACAAGTAATAAATAATTATACTGTGACATTTTAAAGTAAAACATTTAGCAGCAGATTTTTTTTTTTTGTTCTCCCCTCTCCTTTCCTCCGCTCTGTCTTTGACTGTAAGTGTGTGAGTGCATGTCTCGGGGGCGGAGCCTTGCCCTTCGAGGAGAAACTGCGCAAAGCAAGCAGTAGAGCAGGGGTGTCAAACTCAATCACAGAGAGGGCCAAAATTAAAAACTGGGACTACGTCGAGGGTCAAACACGGTCAATATTTATTGAACAGGATAGACACATTGGAGTAAGTGCAAATAGATATGGAACATATTTAGGTAGGCTACATTCTCCTAGTATGCATATGTGTCAGAGCTAGATGTTTGGAATATTTTCTTAGCTGCCAGTTTAATGTTTGGGGTTCTGTGGAAACCCTCAGTGAGTGAAGGTGTGCATCAGTGAGATGACTCCTGTGTGGGTTTTTGTTCATCTTCATCACAGAGAAAAGCTGCTCACACAGGTGTGTGCTTCTAAACATGCAGAGCATCTGAGCGGCATGAAGGCGGGTTGAGGCATCGTTTCGGGGAAGAAGCTTGGAAACTGTGCAGCGCCCACAGAGTCATACTTTGCCTTGAGTGTGTCATTACACTGGAGGTCAATCAGCTCCATTTGGATGTTCCATTTGTACTGTTTCCATGTCAACTGCAAACGGATTGCTGAGCAGTTAATTTCTGAGCTGCAAAGTCGACAAATGCGCTCAGTTTATCAGCAGAATGCGCAGTCTGGAACACAGCGGTGGAGATGGTTTGTCAGTGTTTGGAAACACGTAGTGACCAAAGTTTCCTTCTGCATCCGAGTCTCCCACAGGCAGCTTGGCATCATACATGTCCGTGATCACACAGCCCTGAAGCTGGAGGTTGGAGGTTGGAGCTTGGTTATGTCGCACAAAAAGGCCAGCTCACATCGACATTTTTCGTCGTAGAGATCTGTGGTGTCTTTCCCTTTGCTTTCCAAAAGCTGACATATTTCCTCACGCAACTCGAAAAATCTATTCAGCCCTTTCCCTCGACTCAGCCATCGCCCCGCCATGTTCAGAAAAGACTTACATTGACTCTTATAAAGTTTCCTGTCTGTGTTACGGTGCTTAATACATGTTCCATCTCCAGAGCTTTACAACACAGCGCTTCCTGGTGTATGATGCAGTGATACACCGTCAGCTCACCTGCACAGGTCTCCCGCTGCATCTTCTCCCGCATCCTGCCCACTAATACGCTCTTTTCACCGCATCGTAGACTCTCCATCTGTCGTCAGTCCCGTCAGTTTGTCCCGGTTTCATTTCTCACACATTTAGATACTTCCTCAAATATGTATTTTCCCGTGGTTGTGCCATGCATTGAATTACCAAAATGTAATGATTGACGTATGATATTTTCTCACGGGCCGGATATAATTGCGTCGAGTTTGACACCTGTGCAGTAACCACCGAAACGTACACATAAATGAGATAAATAAGGTGAAAAAAGTGTTTAGTTTATTTAATAAAAGAGCACCTGTTCGATGAAACACTGATAACACTTTTAGTACTCGGAGACGTGTTATACTTTTGTTATACACGCATAAAGTTGCATTCAATTTTATTAAATATATGGCTCTCAAGGAAATACATAAATAAATATTTGGCTTTTATGGCTCTCCCAGCCAAAAAGGTTCCCGACCCCTGCTTTATTCAGTACTTAATTGAAGCACCTTTTGTAGCAATAACAGCCTCAAGTCTTCTTGGGTACGATGCAACATCTGGATTTGGGGATTTTCTTCCATTCTTCTCTGCAGATCCTCTCATGGTTGGATGGTTGGATGGGGACCGCTGATGGACGGCCATTTTCAGGTCTCTCCAAAGATGTTCAGTTGAGTTCAAGTCACTGAAAAAAGAAAACACAGTATGATGCTGCCACCACCATGCTTCACTGTTGGGATGGTATTGCACAGGTGATGAGCATGGATGGTTTCCTCCAGACGTGACCTTTAGAATTGAGGCCAAAGGTTCAATCTTGGTTTCATCAGACCAGAGAATTTTGTGTGTCACAGTCTGAGTCCTCCAAGCGGCTTTCATGCGTTTTGCACTGAGGAGTGGCTTCCGTCTGGCCACTCTGCCATACAGCCCAGATCCATGGAGTTCTGCAGTGATGGTTGTCCTTCTGGAAGGTTCTCCCATCTCCACAGAGGATCTCTGGAGCTCGGTCAGAGTGACCATCGGGTTCTTGGTCACCTCTCTTACCAAGGCCCTTCTCCCCGATTGCTCAGTTTGGCCGGTTGGCCAGTCCTATGAAGAGTCCTGGTGGTTCCAAACTTCTTCCATGTCAGAATGATGGAGGCCACTGTGTTCTTGGGAACCTTTAATGCAGCAGACATTGGTTTGTATTCTTCCCCAGCTCTGTGCTTCGACACAATCCTGTCTCTGAGCTCCACAGGCTTCCTTTGACCTCATGGTTTGGCTCTTGCTCAACATTACACTGTGAACTGTGGGAGCTTATATAGACAAGTTTGTGTCTTTCCAAATCATGTCCAATCAATGTAATGCACCATAGGTGGACTCCAAACAAGGTGTAGGAACATCTCAACCATGATCAATAGAGATTGGATGCTCCTGAGTGAGCTTCATTTAAAGTGTCACAGCAAAGGGGCTGAATACTTATGTACATGTGATATTTTATGTTTATACTTTTAATAAATTTGCAAACATTTCTAAAATTCTGTTATCACTTTGTCATTATGGGATATCGAGTGTAGATTGATGAGGGAAAACATTAATTTAAACAATTTTAGCATAACGCTGTAACATACCAAAACTTTCTGAACCCACTGTGTGTGTGTGTGTGTGTGTGTGTGTGTGTGTGTGTATATATATATATATATATATATATATATATATATATATCTTCTAGCGTTGATATATTCACTGTGTAATTTTTACTCCTGTTTAAGTCTGTCTGTCTGTCTGTCTGTCTGTCTGTCAGTTAATTAGAGCAGACTGCTGAAACTCTGAGAGTCTAAATATCTCTGCTGTCTTATAATCTTCACGTGCGGTTTAGATATCTGTGCTTACTGTGGTACTGGGGCTGTACGCTCCGTGTAACATTACGTTTTGATAGTTTGTATGTTGGCTTGTTTGTTTGTTCCGTTATAGTACTGCTTCCTGAGAGGGGAGCTTGCTGCAGTCGGAGTCACAGCGGGCTGACGGAGCTAACCTAACCCATGTAACTGCAGCAACAGAAGGTTTGATGGTCCGGCAGGGAGTCGGCTAAATTTGTACTATCTGCTGACTGCTAACAGAAGATATGTCTGTCTCCCAGCCGCAGTACACTCTACTCCCAGTGGAGCAGCCTCCTGTGGAGAGTGAGGACTAGGCGATGGTGCGAGTCCATTTTAGTATCTGCCACTTTGGATTTAATCAAAACAAACTATCAAAGTGTGCAGAGATCATGGCTGTAATGTTGACCCTGAGTCTGCTGAGTCAGGCAGCTGTTCTTCTTCTCTCTGAGGACAGACTGCAGCTACAGTGACTCACTATCGCCTCTAGAGGAACAAGTGGTATTACAGGCTGGACAGAGCGCAGCTAGCTGTTAGCATGCTAGCTTCAGTAGATATCTCTGCAACACAGAGACGTGTTTGACATAACGTCAACACTGTTACCTCTTCACACTCTGTTGATAATGTCAGTTCATTGTTTTAATGCTTAACGATTAAATTCTGGTAGATCTTACACATTGAACCTTTAAGTAAATAATTAAGGATATTTCTACTCCAATAAATCTCAGAGGGAAACTTTTTAATCCCACTACATTTATCTGGCAGCTTCTGATTAATAAAACAATATATATATACACACATATTTACCAAACAAAATATGATGTATTGTTATAGGTTAAACTATCAAGCAGTATATAAAGTAATTAAAATAAGCTCCACCTTTACCAGCTGCAACATTAAAACGATGAACATATATAATATGTTTTCAATGCAAGACTTATACTTGTAGCATTTGTAGCATAGTATTTGTAGCATAGTTTCTACTCTGTGGTTGAGTACTTCTTCCACCATCGGCTTTTCATATGTTTTGTGTGTGTG
>NC_041363.1:26593676-26616176 GCF_900634415.1 Cottoperca gobio | reverse complement strand
TCAGCAGACTTTTGTGCAGCTTTTTGATTTAGACACTGAAGTTTATCAGTGTTTGTTCACAACAGTGCGATACTGAGAGAGAGGAGGGCTGACGGCGGTTGAGTATCAGGCATGTTGATGTAAACACAGTCAGAGGGCAGATTTAACAATATCAGAGGTTTGTCTTCTTATGTCGACACAGTTCAGATCAGAACCTTCAGAGGTACATCATATGACATTTCTCACTATTGTGACTGATTGTAACTGATAAACTTCAGTATCTGAATCAGGAAGCTGCACGATAAAAGTCTGCTGACGTTATATATAACGTTATATGACACGCACGCACGCACGCACGCACGCACACACACACACACACACACACACACTATAAGGGTAAGTATTACATACGGATGTATGTATGTATATGTGGTTGATGTATTCCATCTTGAAATCATTCCTTTTTATATCGTTATTATTTTTTCTACGTAAAAAAAAAGAAGAGAGAAACGGAATGTGTTAATGTATAAGAGAACTGTTTGGTGGACATTTTGTTATCTATATCAATGAAATTAGTATTAAAAAACAATACAAATGTAAGATTATCAGATGTGTTTCTACTTTGTTTTCTGCCTCTGACATCATTAACTGCCAGATCTGATTGGCCAATTAGCAGTGTCTGATGTGATGTCATCAGACAATATAATAAAGTGTCCTAGTTTAAAGTGCAATAGTACAATAGATCAGTACTACAGTATAACAGTACTTCAATATAACAGTACTTCAATATAACAGTACTACAGTATAACAGTACTTCAGTATAACAGTACTACAATAGATCAGTACTTCAGTATAACAGTACTACAATAGATCAGTACTTCAGTATAACAGTACTACAATAGATCAGTACTTCAGTATAACAGTACTACAGTAACAGTACTAAAATAGATCAGTACTACAATAGATCAGTACTTCAGTATAACAGTACTACAATAGATCAGTACTTCAGTATAACAGTACTACAATAGATCAGTACTTCAGTATAACAGTACTACAATAGATCAGTACTTCAGTATAACAGTACTACAATAGATCAGTACTTCAGTATAACAGTACTACAATAGATCAGTACTTCAGTATAACAGTACTACAATAGATCAGTACTTCAGTATAACAGTACTACAGTAACAGTACTAAAATAGATCAGTACTACAATAGATCAGTACTACAGTATACAAGTAATACAGTAGATCAGTACTACAGTATAACAGTACTACAGTATAACATTACTTCAGTATAACAGTACTACAGTAACAGTACTAAAATAGATCAGTACTACAGTAGATCAGTACTACAGTATAACAGTACTACAGTATAACAGTACTACAATAGATCAGTACTACAGTATACAAGTAATACAGTAGATCAGTACTACAGTATAACAGTACTACAGTATAACAGTACTACAATAGATCAGTACTACAGTATACAAGTAATACAGTAGATAAGTACTACAGTACATCAGTGCATCAGAACTTACTCATTTCTCTCCAGATGAACAACATGATCCTTTCCTTCTACACCGATGACATAAGAGACCTGGGGACAGAACGAGAGGATTTATTAGTTTAATCGATAACATGGTGATACATTTGACTCTATAACATGAGTAACGTCTTACGTAGTAAATTCAATTCACAAATTCTGACCTCCATCATTGAACACAGATAAAGGCAGAATGAGTAGGATTGTCCTAAAAACAATCTCAATCATCGCTTATGACCCACTAGAAGTGTTGCAGTGTTTCTGGGCGACAAACCTCTATAAGTGTCGCGACCAGGTGCCAGAGTGTAACCATGCACCCAACATGAAGGTACAAAAAAGCCGCAAATATAGCGAGGCAAAACGACAAAGCTTGTTCCAAGACGAGAGTGAATCTCCTGGAGACGGGCCAACTTTGACTGTTGTGTTTACAAACCACCACCAACCAATCTTACTCATTCTGAATTTAAAATATTTTTTACAAATAATCTGACCACCACATCATATAATAAGCTTCAGAGAGAGGGTGCCAGCAAAAGTCCAAAAAACTCAACTCCAAGGTCACCTGAGCCTCTGAGTCACCTCACAGATATCTGCTTCTGTGTGTGTGCAGGAACTACCAGCAGGTATGTGATTACTGTGGGGGTGATCTGACACACACGCACACACATGCACATGCACACACACACACACACACACACACACACACACACACACACACACACACACACAGGTGGTGTGTGTGTGTTTAAGGTGAATCAGGACAGGAAGTCAGCGGTGGACTACATTACCCAGCTGCCAACAGCAGGTCCTCTGTGCTCTGAACACAGCGGGGGTCAAAGGTCAACACAGGACCAGACACCGAGGAAGGGAGGATTAATCCAAATTATTAGAGTAATGGAAACTTTTGATTTGTCTATTACTGTGCTTATTAATGTGAATATAAGTGTTTATATGATTTATTAATATTATTACTACAATGAGTGCTTTGAAGACACCAGGTTCTTTAGTTGTATCCACATTACTTTAAGACAGGACGTTCTATCTAAAAACGACCTCAATGACTAAAAAGACTGTAATCTAACAACATTTATATCACATGTTGACATTCATGTAAGTTTTTAATAGCACTGACAGTCTCCGCTCCTACAGAGTGTCCTGCAGGCAGATCAGTGGGTGGTGAAATGTTACAGATACCAACGTACTGACAGCATAAAATGCTGCACTGCTGAAAGTAAATTATACTGTATGTTTATCAGCACTGTCAGGGCCAGCCAACATCTCAAACTGTACAGAAACTGACATTACAGCCCTCCTGTTAAGCATTTATGAGCATGAACACTTACTAAGGCTATTCTACAGCCAACAGCTAGAACTAATAATAATAAAAGAGAATACATACACACACACACACACACACACATCATACTTTCACAAGGCGTCACACACACACACACACATCATACTTTCACAAGGCGTCACACACTCGACATTCCACCACATTGTGTTACTGTGTGTTTCTGTGTTAAGGTGGTCCTGCAACATGAACTTTGTTCATACTGATGTGTTGAGTAGAGTAAGTTCAGGTCCACCTTAACAGCTGAATCAGTACTTATTACTCTTCTTATGGAAACATTCTTCCACTGCTACCGAGATATGTTTATGAATATCCATCCATGTTCACTTATACAACAAAAGGCACAATTAGTGCTGTTTGGAGAGAAGAAGCTTCCCATTTCAGTTAGTATCAAACACAATGTAAACATTAAAGACCTGGTAAACTGACATGATTGAATTTGCAGGGTATCATATACATACAACATGACCGCTTATCCGGTGTCGGGTCGTTTATGAATATAACAATCTATTTTAGATACAGTATATCTCAAAAGTGAGTACACCCTTTAGATTTTTGCAAATATTCTGTTATATCCTTTCAGGGGATAACATTATCCTACTGAAACTTTGATATAACTTAAAGTAGTCAGTGTGCTGCTTGAATAACAGTATAGATTTATTGTCCTTTGAAAATTACTCAGTACACAGCTGTTAATGTCTAAACAGCTGGCAACAAAAGTGAGTACACCCCATAGTGAACATGTCCTAATTGTGCCCAATGATGTTGTTTTCCCGCCCTGGTGTCATGTGACTCGTTAGTGTTACAAGGATTCAGGTGTAAATGATAAGCAGGGCTGTTAAATTTGGTGTTTTGGGCACAATTCTCTCTGAATGCTGGACAACATGGCACCTCATGGCAAGGAACTCTCTGAGCGGCTGAAAAAAAGGATTATTGCGCTTCACAAAGATGGCCTTGGCTATAAGAAGATTGCCAACACCATGAAAATGAGTTGCAGCACAGTGGCTAAGATCATACAGCGGTTTTCCAGGACAGGTTCCACTCGGAACAGGCCTCGCCAGGGTCGACCAAAGAAGTTGAGTCCACGTGCTCAGCGTCATATCCAGAGGTTGGTTTCCAAAAATAGACGTGCGAGTGCTTCCAGCATTGCTGCAGAGGTTGCAGAAGTGGGATGTCAGCCTGTCAGTGCCCAGACCATACGCCGCACACTGCATCAAATCGGTTTGTATGGCCGGTCGCCCCAGACAGAAGCCCCTTCTGAAACCGATGCATAAGAAAGCCCGCAAACAGTTTGCTGAAGACAATGAATCCAAGAACATGAGTTACTGGAACCATGTCCTGTGGTCTGATGAGACCAAAATAAACCTGTTTGGGTCAGATGGTGTCCGGCGTGTGTGGCGGCACCCTGGTGAGGAGTACCAAGACAAATGTGTTTTGCCTACAGTCAAGCATGGTGGTGGCAGCATCATGGTCTGGGGCTGCATGAGTGCTGCCGGCACTGGGGAGCTGCATTTCATTGAGGGACACATGAATTCCAATATATACTGTGACATCCTGCAGCAGAGCATGATCCCCTCTCTTCGGAAACTGGGCCGTAGGGCAGTTTTCCAACATGATAATGACCCTAAACACACCTCCAAGATGACAACGGCCTTGCTGAAGAAGCTGAAGGTTAAGGTGATGGACTGGCCAAGTATGTCTCCAGACCTAAACCCAATTGAGCACATGTGGGGTATCCTCAAGAGGAAGGTGGAGGAGTGCAAGGTGTCCAACATCCGTGCGCTCCGTGATGTCGTCGTGGAGGAGTGGAAGAAGATTCCAGAAGCAACCTGTGCAGCTCTGGTGAATTCCATGCCCAGGAGGGTTAAAGCAGTGCTAGATAACAATGGTGGTCACACAAAATATTGACACTTTGGGCACAATTTAGACATGTTCACTATGGGGTGTACTCACTTTTGTTGCCAGCTGTTTAGACATTAACAGCTGTGTACTGAGTAATTTTCAAAGGACAATAAATCTATACTGTTATTCAAGCAGCACACTGACTACTTTAAGTTATATCAAAGTTTCAGTAGGATAATGTTATCCCCTGAAAGGATATAACAGAATATTTGCAAAAATCTAAAGGGTGTACTCACTTTTGAGATATACTGTATGTATTGTCGAAGATGTGTATTTGTGTAGGTATCAGGGGTGTAACCGTACACACGTTTGTTTTCGGTACAATAGGGAAAACAAAAACAATGCAGAAAATAACTTATTTTATCTTTTTGGGAAGAATATAAACATTCAACAGTGGCATATTGTGGCACAGGTTTCTCGTGATACATCACGCACACACCAGCTTCATTCATGTTGTTTTTAATAACACAATAATGAATCTTTTACTGTTTAATCTTTGGTTTAACATAAATAGGAAATAGATTAGCAGACAAATGTAAAGTGTAAAATAACATCTTATAATAATACATCTTATAAATAATCTTAATTAATGGTAGTGCTGTGCGCAGCGATTGACTGTAACATGTGCAAGTAGTAGACATAAATAGCTGTTTAGGTCACAGGCGTACGGAAAGGATTCTGCACACCGAACCGAGCGTCCTGTACTAAAGGGTCCGGGACAAATACCCGCACTGTTACATCCCTACTAGCTTCACAATCAAACAGAGCTCAAAGCACTGTGAATTATGAAAATATCTTCGCAAACTGGACATTGAAATCTCTCTGAAGAAATTGTCTCATCATCCACACCCAAATGATTACAACAAACTCACAACGTTGGAACATCTCTTGCTGGAAGAACCATGTGAGGTTTTTCATAACTAACTAACTAAATAACTTTTTTATGTGCGATTGAAAATGCGATGGAAACACACCTACTATGGGCACTTAATGTCACATCACACTCACTTATTTTGGTCCCATCAGGCAATCTTTCTGGACTGATGCTCAAGCTGCTACGAAGAGTATTTAAGATTTGATATTGAGTTCACTTGTCTCTCTCTCTACTTAGGAAACACATCTAAGGAATCTCAGAGACAAACATTTACTAGGCTTTTGGCCTCCTTTGCATATTCTGTTAATTATAAAATAAAATTTGAATAAATTCAAATGTATTAAATAATATTAAATAAATCTAATCAAATGAATCAATATTTCCACACCCAACAGCTTTACCAAAACACCTTTTAATAAGTGTTTTATTGCAAGACTGAAAAGGATTTAACAGTATGTGGCGTACAAATGTTTTTGGTTAAAGTGAAGAGAGATAATGAGCTGCTGACACAGCGAGGGTGATGTGAGGTAATACAGACAGGATGGGGACCTGACTACTCAGCTGCTCCTCTGCTGAGTTTGTTTCCTAAAGGTCATAGGTCACATAGCAACCACAGGGTGAACAACACAAACCAGAGGAACAAAAAGAAAGCAACAGACTTTAACACTATAGTGGTAAAAGCTCAGTACCTGAATGGGGGGTTTTCCATCCAGGTCCCGCCTCAGCCTGCCTCCTATTGGTCGAGGGACAGTCAGATGATAGGAGGAGAGATGTTCTGTCTGCTTAGACTCTGCAGGAGGAAACAGACTGTCAGTCAACATGGAAACTAATCTGAACATAAGCTGACAGAATGTAAAAAAGTAGTACAAAGTGCAATATTTCTCTCTGAGATTTAGAGTAGCAAGCAGCTGAAAATGGCTTTTATTTTCATTTTTTATTTGTTCAGTTAAAGGCAATGCACTCCAGAGATAAATGTAAGAGAAAAGTGATTCACAATCAAAACACAACTCTATTTACACATCTCATGACTGAAATGATACAGGAAGAAGAACATCTGATTTTGACTGCCCCTTACTCAAAACATGAATAAACTATAGAAAGAAATGGTCTGTCAATTATAGTTACTTAACAACAAAACCAAAAGACGGTTTAGAAAGGAGAGGGCGCACTAAAAGTCAATTTCCTGTATCTGTGTCACCACTTCCTCTTTAGGAGACTCAGGTCTGTCTTTTAACTCCAATGGGAGAAGTGAACGTGAACACCGATTAAGACCAATTATTTCACCCCAGTCACACAAGTAAGTATTTTCACCCCATGTTCACAAGCTACATACTGTATCTTCAGAACATTCTGACACAAAATTTGCATTTTTTTGACAGAAAATAAACTTTGTTTGAGATCAATTTGTCGGATTTGTCTGTCTCAGCAACAAACTCTGGCAACGCAGCGCAGTAACATTAGTCAAACTGTGGCAACATTTTAAACTAATTAACTAAAGTTTGTGAACGCGCTAGCTAACTAATATTCATAATGCTAAATATATTTGTTAGCTGTGTCAATATCTAATGTTAGCTAAATAAAATATAAATGCATTAGACCACGCCCACTTAGGAGACAGGAAGTGTAAACCATTTCATACCATTGCAGATTGTAATGCATCATCTTTAGTTATAGAGCATCTTTGATAATAACTATCACTTTGTCTCTGTTGTAGGATTTTAGAAATCTGTGTGTGGTTCTGGTTCCACTTCCTGTGAGCTGTGTGCTTCTCTGCAGAAAACTGAATCATTTATGAGAGTGAAGGTTGCACACACACACACACACACACACACACACACACTTTTAAATCAAGTTCATAGATCAAGTTCTTTGAACCTTTTCACTTCCCTTCACACTTGTGTGTGTAGGTTCTGAAATTCACAAACTGTTCCTTTCCTTTGATCATTTATTTATGTACAGTGTTACTGAGACACTGTGTGTACACCTGGCTGCACGTTCTTATTTTATAATTACCATAACTCTCATTGGTCCTCATAGGGATAGAAGTACAAGAACACACACACACACACACACACACACACACACACACACACACACACACACACACACACACACACACACACACACACACACACACACACACACACACACACACACACACACACCATGAATAAGGTGCAAGTGTGTTCAGTTGGTCTGCATCTGTTCCCAACACAACAGACAACATGGTTAGTAACCGTGTGTGTGTCGGGGGTGGACGTCTCTCTGTGAGTAGTAACCATGGTAACAGCTGCAGTCTTTGGTTAGCGTCGTCTCCTTTATTGTTTTTTTCAGTGCCATCACACTGTAAGAGTCCAAACATGGTGGATGTTTTAGTGAGAAGATGGACATCTGTCTGGAGTCAGAACGTGGTTAGCTTAGCATAAGGACTGGAAGCAGCTAGCCTGGCTCTGTCCAAAATCAGGTGCCATGTTTACCCTGTTTACCATCTTAGTTTAGCATGTCAGCCTCCTGTGTTGCTAGCTTTGTGAGCTGGACTTTGAGGCTGAACTGAAGAAGGAATGTTTTAGAATTTGTTTTGGTCTTAGACTCAGTTTTATCGGAGCGTTTGTGTCAAGCTGCTAACAGAGCGTCAGAGAGTCGATCAGAGGACGAGGCTGATGTAGGCCAGGTCAACACACACTCACTGTGGTCCAATTTTAGTGCTGCGCTCTCATCGTCTCTGCTTCTGTCTCATTAACTGTTTCATTGTGTTGTCAACATCTTCAACACTAACATTTAAAAACTTCAAAACCTGTTCTCTGCTACCTGATACTGAGCTGAAGACACAAGGACAAAGAAAAGAAAGAACACATAGTTATTAAGACATAAATGTTGTGTCAAATAAGCAGTGTACTACCTCTGATCTGGATTAATGTAAGAGGATCCTAAGTAGCTGTGGCTGCAGAGACTCAGGGCTAATGTGGCTGTGAAGCTAACTGCTAACATTTCCCCATGGTTTCTCCCATGGTGCGGAAAAAATAGATATTGAGCAACCAATCATGTCTAGATTAATTTGACTGTTAATTAATTTTTCAAGTTTTAAATTGTAATGAATTGTAATGTTATAGTTATACTGGATGAGCTGGTATTTATATGTTGGTGTGTGTGTAGGTTTGTCAGTATGATTGTTACTGTGATAGAGACGATGTAATTGAGTTGCATGTATATTAATGTTTTCGTGTATCTGCAGGGGACTGCAGATTGAAATGAGCTAATAGCTAAATCTGGCATAAATCATCTTTTCTCATTTTGATATTAAAGGTTTTTTTGTGCATGGTCTTGTTTAATAAAGACTAATACAAATGTTTAAACACTTTTAACAAACATGCTAGTCTGTCAAAATAGCTCAGGCCACATTATTTTTCAATTATATTTGTATAAGAAAAGGTGGATGGAAACACAGATTATTATTAATATTATAAATACAATTTTGTGATCATCTGAAAATAAAACATTAGGAGTAATAAGATGCTCTTTCCCTCTTCTTCTTCTTCTTCTCTCTGTTACATAAATTCTTTGTGTTCACATCACTGTTGGCTTAGCTGCTGTTTGTTCGTCTCATTTCATGGGATGAATGAACCCTTTGTGATTGTGTTTGTGTGTATTTTCTTTTGTGTGTGTGGCCCTTTATTTATTAAGTATTTCTGCATGATCGTTCAGTTCGCAGTAACATTTGTCTGTGTGTCTGTGTGTCTGTGTGTCTGTCTGTCTGTGTGTCTGTCTGTCTGTCTGTCTGTGTGTCTGTCTGTCTGTCTGTCTGTGTGTCTGTGTGTCTGTGTGTCTGTGTTTCTGTGTGTCTGTCTGTGTGTGTGTCTGTGTGTCTGTCTGTGTGTCTGTCTGTGTGTCTGTCTGTCTGTCTGTGTGTCTGTCTGTCTGTGTGTCTGTGTGTGTGTCTGTCTGTGTGTCTGTGTGTCTGTCTGTGTGTCTGTCTGTGTGTCTGTCTGTGTGTCTGTGTGTCTGTCTGTCTGTGTGTGTGTCTGTGTGTCTGTCTGTGTGTCTGTCTGTCTGTCTGTCTGTGTGTCTGTGTGTCTGTTCTGTGTGTCTGTCTGTGTGTCTGTGTGTCTGTTCTGTGTAGTCTGTCTGTGTGTCTGTGTGTCTGTCTGTGTGTGTCGTCTGTGTGTCTGTGTGGTGTCTGTCTGTGTGGTGTCTGTGTGTCTGTCTGTGTGTCTGTTGTGTGTCTGTCTGTGTGTCTGTCTGTGTGTCTGTCTGTCTGTCTGTCTGTGTCTGTGTGTGTCTGTGCTGTCTGTCTGTCTGTCTGTCTGTGTGTCTGTCTGTGTGTCTGTCTGTCTGTCTGTCTGTCTGTGTGTCTGTGGTGTCTGTGTTTCTGTGTGTCTGTCTGTGGTGTGTGTCTGTGTGTCTGTCTGTGTGTCTGTCTGTCTGTCTGTGTGTCTGTCTGTCTGTGTGTCTGTGTGTGTGGTCTGTCTGTGTGTCTGTGTGTCTGTCTGTTGTGTGTCTGTTCGTTGTCTGTCTGTGTGTCTGTGTCTGTCTGTGTGTCTGTCTGTCTGTCTGTCTGTCTGTCTGTGTGTCTGTCTGTCTGTCTGTCTGTCTGTCTGTCTGTCTGTCTGTCTCTCTGTCTATATAGATATATTATCTAACTGCTGCAGATACCAGTTACTTCCTGTTTAAACCATATTTAAAAAGGAAAAGTTTTCTGTCTGAAATTCAAGTGAAAATCATCTCTGGATAAACTGGTTGTTTACCAAGAAATAGTTCCACCTCGTAACTCCCCCAAAAACCACAAACTGTTTTCACATTTTACATTTGACGTCTCAGTGGCTGACAGACTTTATCCTCCACCCACTGCTTCTACCCTCACATCCTCTTGAACTGCTTTTTCTCCCAGTACTTCCTACAGAGTTCACTTTAGGTCATTCTGAGGCTTCACACCACGAATCATTTAAACTCACACAGCAACAAAACCTGCAGCCAGAGACACTGAACAAAGTGTGCAAACAAATGTTTAATGTCCAAATTAGGACCTCAGAGAAGTTTTCTTTTATCTTTTTACTTATAAGGAATGATATTGTAGTATATGGTGTATATTTGCATTTTATGAGACATTTCTTTATGACATTCTTAAAGATCAGGAGATGATCTGATTATTTTCTGCAACAGTGTGTAAATGAAAGAAATGCTGCTCCATTTGTTTGTTTGTTTATTAACGTATTTGTTACAGTTTTATGTTGATCCTGCTCTCTTGACCCCGATTAACCTCGCTGATCAGTAAAGATTTGTTTAATCTAATCTAATTTACTCTAGCTTCATCTGTTGACTTTCTCTTCTAACAAAACAAACAGACAAACGGTCAAAGGACCCTAAAGACAATCTGGAGAAATGTAGAGAAAGAAAAAGAAATCCAAAAGAAAATCTGGATACATTTTTAAGAAATCTACAGAACATGAATTCTTTTTTTTTTATCAGAAGCGATCCTAAAGAAAATGTTCAGAAGCCTGTAAGAAAATCTAAAGACAATTTTAAGACAATCTGTGGAAATATTTTAGAAAGTCTGGAGAAATCTTAAAGAGATCTAGAAAAACCTTAAGAAGAATTTTCTAAACAAATTTAGAAAGATCTTAAAGAAATCTTGAAGAAACCCTAGAGACACTGTTGAGAGATCTAGAAAACTCAAGTAAGTTTAGAGATATCTAAAAGGAAATCTAACAGAATACTTGGAAAACTCCTAAAGATATGTTTAGAAAACTAGAACAATCTTAATAAATCTTCAATAAATGTCTAACCTTTAATTTAATTCATTCTTAAAGACAACGTACAGAAACCCTGAAGTAAACCTACAGAAAGGTTCAACTGAAATCTTTATTTTTCTTTCCATCCACAAACCAAACCTGACCTTTTTAAAGAGGTGTCACCTTGTCAGGTGACCAAGAAGTCAAAGGAAACCAACACCAGACCTCTTAAATTGTAAGGTTGTTCTCAAAACCAATGGAAACCACCGAGCATCATCATGACCTAGAAATAAAGTCAGATTCACCATAAGAATTTCTCAAACTTCAACTCTGAAAGAAATGAAGACAGGGTATAGTCGGTACAGCAGTATAATAATGAAATTGATCAGCCTCATCATAATGTATAATTTAGTCTCTAGCATGTTGTTATGAATAATATTTTATGTAATGGACATCTCTGTTGAATAAATTGTCAGCTATACTTTAAAAGTAGTGTACAAAATGTTTGAAAACACAGGCAGTAGGCTGACACGTTTTATATGTATTTGCATATTTGCTTACCATGCAGGTAAGTTCAGTACCTAATGTATTTCATATTAACAAGGGAACAATGGCTCAGCTTTTATCTCTTTCTGTGATTGCTGGCCAGTCTATAAATAGTTGCTTAACATGTCAATCTACCATAAACCAGCAAACAAGCCATTTTCTCCTCTGCTGAAGAAACTCCAACTCTTAAGCCTCTTAACAGTCCTCTCTTTTAAGGGCTAAAATAATTTGTGAATAACTTTCATCTTTACCAGGAACGTGCTTAATGCTTAAGAATTGAGATGAAATATTTATAAAATGTAGAAAATTATTACAGAAAGAAATTTTGAAGAAACCCTCAAGAAGCCGTTAAGAGATTTCAAAAGCTCTTCAAATTAATCTGGAGAAATTAATGAAAATGTTGAGAAATCCACATAGACCCTTTTTTGTCTTTTTCAGGGAGAGGGACAGGTGATCTCTAGGGGAGATAGCAGGTCAACAGTATCTACCACATAGAAGTGCTGTATATCATCTGAAAGTTGGGAACTTGAAGATTATTTGAGATGCAGCTCATCACTTTGTGTCAAGTCATAAATCTGTAATAACATTTTTTTTAAGGTTCGGCCCCTATTGAAAGTTGAATAAACAACATTATGATGGAAGTATATGATGGCCATCCCAATGCTCTGTTATGTCTCATAAGGTGAGAGGTCAAGGGACCCCTTTGAATATATCTGCAGCAATTTTAGCCTCGCCAAAATGTAGCCTTACATTAGAGCGTTATTTAGTCTCCCATATGATATCAGTACATTCACACTTGCTTTAAAACTGAGCCTTGTACAGAAAACTAGAACTACGGCAAAAAAATCTTGAAGAAAATCTCGAGATTGTTTTTTTAAAAGGAAAACAAATCCAGAAAAATCCTACAAATAATTCAGAAGTCTATAAGAAAATTTAGAGAAACTTTAAGAGATCTGGAGAAATCTTAGAAAAACTGTTGAGATGCAGTAAAACTTAAAGTATATATATCTATTAATCGTAAATACACAGCAAACTCCTCTGCATGTTTTTTTTCCAGTAAAGAAACTATTACATGTATTTAGTGTTATTATTGTGAGTCAGTATTCTCCTATAAAAGACGGACGCTACTGAAGATTAGTCAAAGATCAGGAATTTAAAGGACAGAAGCAAATACAATATGTATCTATCATTAAGTAATTTACATGCAGTTTTTAGATTTGGAGAGCCCGATAACTGATTTTATACTGTTATTTGTTAATTAGATATACAAATGTATAAACAAGAGGAACGGTCTGAGGTATGCCTCAACACAAACACAAACAATTAACACATGGCTTAAATTGCTACAATACAAGTGGATTTTAACATATTATTTCATAACGTTGTCATTATGCATTCATGTAATCTTGTAAAGGGAATTAACTAACAAAAGCCAGTGTGCAGTGTTAACAGTAATAAAGAAGTGTATGTTGAAGAACATAGCATTCATTGTTTGGTTTTTGACCGTGGTATCAATATATAAGGAATCGTGGAATTTCACTGGTATTGCTATCGACTACTACATTTCTTGTATAGTGACATACCTAGTATACTGTATTTGCTGCCAAGACTGACCATCTTATTAATATGTATTGTAATTGAAAAACCTCAATAAAAGTATTGTTTAAAAAGATAAATGTATAAACGCAAGAAAAAGCATTCACATATTATCACAAATGTACCACACTGTTGGTTTGACTCTGCACATGAGACAATAAGTAGACGTAGATATATAGAATAACTGCAGACTGATCCTTTAATGGAAAACATTTATGGTTTTTTTTCAGACAAAGCTATAAGTGTGAGAGCAGATTTTGTGCCTCAGAGCTACAGATTTGTTCATGTTCAATTCAGAGAGAAAAAATAGAGTGAGTCATCATTCAGGGAAACAGGGAGTGCTGCTCCAACTCTGTGTGTGTGTGAGTGTGTGTGTGTGTGTGTGTGTGTGTGTGTGTGTGTGTGTGTGTGTGTGTGTGTGTGTGTGTGTGTGTGTGTGTGTGTCTCTCAGATTCATTCAGACTGTTCAGATGTTTTAGTGTTTCTGTCTGATCCTCAACTCACTGCTCACTGTCAATACACACTCATACATACACACACACATATACACACACACATATACACACACGCACACACACAGTCAGACTTGAGTGTTAAACAGGGTTTACTTCCTGTCAGAGTCGGAGCTGCTGAAGAGCTCGGCTGTGAGCCCGGCGGCCAGTGACGCTAAGCTGCTTAACGCTCAACCTGCCTGAATGAGACACCGAAACGCACGCACACACAAGACCTGAACACACACACACAAATACAAAATCTGGAAAACATACACACACAAACAGGAAAACACACACACTGAGGAGAGCTGGTGGCTAAGCAGTCCATGAAGACACAAACCAACAGATCTACTGACATGTTTGTCAAACTAAATAAAGAACATTTTGAGAAATCCTATCCTATATTATCACTAGATTTTCTTTTGTTATTTATAGAATATTAGATATCTTGTATTATCCCTCTCTTTATATTTGTATAAGTAGATTAACACTGGCAGTCTTTGTTTGTTTGATTACTTATATTTTTAATATAATTATATTATAGTAATAATAGTAATAGTAATAGTAATAATATAACTTTATTATAGATATGTCACGAGAACCGATTCTTTGGTACCAAGTCGATGCCAAAATTCGTTTTTCTACAGTACTGCAGGTGCCACATGTACCACAGGTAGCGTAGGTACCGGGCGCTCGAGACTAACGGGACGTCGACGCGTTAAAATACGAAAGGAAATTAAAAAAAATTACATTTAGATTCTGCTGAACGGTTCCTAAAAGCACACGAGTGTGCGCGCGCCCTGAACCGCAGGTCTTCTCCTCTGCTCACTTTGCTCCCAGCTGTTTGCTGTCTGCGCATCCACCTCTCTCTCTATTTCACTTCAACAAAACATTTGCGCGCACACACACACACACACTTTTTGTGATTATTTATTTAGTAAACTCACTACGACGCCTCCAGTAGACGCAGCGTATTTGTTCCCTGATAATGCTACATTGTAAACATCACAAATCCGAGTTGAAGTCGGAAGAGAGCTAGTTAATGTTAGCTGCTAGCTGTTAGCTGCCGGCGAGTTTACAGTCGTTTAAAGGAGATGTTTTCAAATCAATATAAAATAGATATTAAAGAGGGAATTATGACCTGTTAAATATCCTAACACAAAAATCGTATTCATGAGTAATAAAGGAAGTGTATGTTGACTTACATGGGATTTATTGTTTTGTTTTAGTTTTTTTTTACCGTAGTATCGAACTGGTATTGATATCAAAATGTCTGGTATCGACACATCCCCATTTCATAATATTTTTTATTATATTACCTAATATAGTATACATATCAGGCATACATACGTAGTATATCCATACTCTATCCATACTTCAGAGAAGATTTGAAGGAATTAAAAAGAACTCCTAAAGATAAGTTTAAAACATTTAGGGAAATAATTAAGAAAACTTGCTCAATTCCTAAAGATAAGTTTAAGAGATTTATGAAAATTTAGATCCATCTTTGAGAAAACTTGCTAGACTCCTAAAGAAAGGTTTACGTTTGTGGAAATTCCAGTTAATGCACCAACTCTCACGTGTGGGCAGTTCAGGTGGGTCTTATTCGTTTCAAGTCAGAAAGCGCATTTTGATGGAGGGGATGCAAAATATTGGAGACAGTGTGGGTTTTGGGAAGACAATCACTCTTGATTTTCAGGCGTCCTAATGAATATATGTTTTCCATTTTAATATTATAATAAAAGATGACTTTTTCTCTCAGTCTTCAGAAAAATGTGTACTATGTAAGGCCCTTACGTCCAGATTTTGTGGAGGTATCAAGTGAATTACCCTGTTATGTTGTTTTTATTATAGCAAACCTCATTGATTTTTTTCTCCCCGATATATTTTTAACTGCTTGAGTAATCTTGAGTGCAAAGTTACTACATATAATGACAGAGGAAGTTAAACTGCTTTTGTTCTGAGGTGTGTCTTATCATTTAAACTGCTGTCCCAAAATAAAGAATAAAAAAAGAAAGAAAATAAGCTAAACTTTAAGACATTGATGATAATCTTATATTTTATTCCAGTTTATTTGTAAAATAATTATACATTCGCTCTGATTGGTGTTTGTTTGTAGATTTCGAAACTGCCTTTGTAAACCATTAATGAATGAAATAACATTTATTTTTACAATTAACACTTGAAATGATGAAGGCACTTGCAAATGACAAGGTAGTACAAAATGTAAACCATACTTTGGTGTTTCATTTTTACCTCTTAAGATTTCATTAAACTTATTTTTTTTCTTTTTACAAAATAAACCAAAACACTGAGAACAAGGGAGATTCTGGGTAGATAATGATGAGAATAAATATGAAACAAAAATTTAAATCATACCCCTTTTAACTAAAAAGAAATCTATGCTCGTTTACACATTTGTAAAGCTACAATTTATTACTGCATATTTAGATGGCATGCAGTGTCATGTGATAACAGTGTTGATACCCTCTTTACACAAAAGAATTGCGTGTATAAACCATTTTTTTAAGGTGGAAAAACCCACTAAAAATAGCAGAGGAATGGTTTTCCATTGCCAGAAGATGAGTATGCCATTCTGTTTTTATTCTGATGTGTCACGTTCAACGTCACTGCTACGCCAGAAAGCAGAGTTAGTAAGCAGTAGAAAGCAGCATGGAGGCCAGTGAATATGTTTTATCTGTTACTTAGTCCCTCTTTCAAACTCTCAAACCACAGTTGGTGATTGTATGAACCATAGACAATATATAAAGATGGACGACATGTCCACACCTCCACCAAGAACTCCTCACCCTCACTGTCCACCCTTCTCACCCTCATCCTTGTGTCCACCCTCACTGTCTATCATCCTTACCCTCATGTCCACCTTTCTCATCCCTTGTGTCCACCCCCCTCACCCTCAGTGTCTATCATCCTTACCCTCCTGTCCACCCTTCTCACCCGTGTGTCCACCCTCCTCACTGTCTTTCATCCTCACCCTCACTGTCTATCATGCTTACCCTCATGTCCACCCTCCTAACCCTCACTGTCTTTCATCCTCACCGTTCATCCTCCTCACCCTCACTGTTCACCCTTACTCACCTCTGCAGTGTGAGCTTCCACTCAGTAGCAGCAGCAGGCAGCAGACCTCCAGCATCATCATCATCATCTTCATCTTCTTCTTCTTCTTCTTCTTTTAAATGTCACCGGACAGCTCTGTCCTTCTCCTTCCTTGTCCTCTGCTTCTTCTTTTTGTTATAATTATTATTATTGTAGTTTTCCCTGTTGTCTTCCAGTCGTTTCCCTCTACAGAGCCTCATGCTAAACACCCCGGAGTGCTTTTCTTTCTCGGCCGAGCCATTAGGCTAACAATCGGATCCAAAATGTCTCGCTCTCGTTAATGTTTCAGTTGTTAAGTGTGAATTAAAACACAAAGTGTGAAGCTGAATCTTTCCTCTTTTGAAGCCGACAAGATTGTTTCGGTAAAGTATGTCCTCACCGTGTGGAGCAGATATTTCTCTCCCGACTGGAATTTAAAACAAGTTAGCGGAAATACTCGCTGCCTCCTGTGACGCACTTCAAAGTAAGACTCTCGTTGAAAAGACAACAAGGCTCTAAAACAGTTCAAGTCGGAATGATAAAGTCCTTCTGTGATGAATATTCAGAAACAGTTTTTCACTTATTTTGGCATTGTTTTCACACCAAGAAATTCTGGCAAGACCTTTGCAGGTTTGAAAAGAAGGCAAATATTTTTTATAATACTTTTGATAATGAGGAAACAAAAAGTATTTATTTATAAATGTAAATTTAACAATAGAACATATTTTGTTGTTTTACCCAAGGATACTAGTGTGATATACCCCTGGACCTTTGTTGTTGTTTTATTTGTATACTATCCTCCGTATACTGAATCTGTATTATGTTTTTTTGTTTAATAAAAAAAGACAAAAAACGTGCAGGAGGTTTTCAGATCCGTTACTTAAATAAAAGTATTAATACCGCCGTGTAAAAATACTCTGTTCAAAAGTAAAAGTAAGTATAATCAGGAAATTGTAGTATTAAATCAGTATTAAAAGTTAAAAATGTTCCCTGTGACTGTTATACTATTAAATATATCATTAGATTATTATTACTCATGCATTAATGTAAAAGGAGGTTGTTGACAGTTTTAGTTGGTTGAGGTGGAGCTCATTTTTAAATATTATTACTAATGATTGTTTTCATTATGGATTAATCTGCTGATTATTTTCTACATTAATCGATTGATTGTTTGGTTTGTAAAAATAGTGAAAATAGTGAGAAATACTCTCACAATTACAAATGTGTACTTAAATACAGTACTTGAGTATATATATATATATATATATATATATATATATATATATACATATATACATATATATATATATATATATATATATATTTATGTATATACATCAACTTTACACAAAAATATTGTTATTTGAAAACTTTCATGTTCATATTAATTGCATGTTCTACAAATTAACATATAATGAAATATAATGACATCCATCAATGCCAACAACTGTACAATAACGTATTATTATTAATAATAATAAAAGCTATTGTGTAACATGAGGTTGATAGTTTCTTCTTGCTATAGTATTGAGTATTCAGAGCTTTTATTTTGAAGTCAAACTAGTTAAACCAGAAGTCATTGGCCCTTTCTTTCTGCTCGTCACAGAAGTAATCTCCAGCTGATGTATTAACGTGCTGGGGGGAGAAGCTCCAACCGCGCATGCGCCATTCATCGGGCTGTCTAGTAAGGCAAAACGATCGCCCCCTTGTTTACATCATGTTAAATTTATCATAATTTGATGATCAGGAGGAAGGTGAGACTGCTCTGTTCAAAGTTCGACCTTCACCATCCGGAGGTCCCAATATTATGATCAAACGCACCCTAAAGTTTTTTGAGCCCTCAGGCAATGAAAGAAAATACTTTGTAACAGTGATAGTTGACTGGATAAAATTTAATCTTAATAAATAAGATTGTGAGTTGGACCGTTTTTTCCTCCCACTTTAATAAATTAAAACAAAATGTTATTTCAAATGGTGAATAGATTTTGGGATGTACATTTTTCATCATGCAAAATCTATATAGAATATGCTTTTGACAGAACATATGGCATTTTAATAATAAAAGGCAACTACAAACATCATAAGAGTTTGAAAAAGGACACTGGAAATTGATAATCATGTCACATTTTATTTTCATCCGGTTTATAATATATATTTTATGTGCTATGGCCTTTTTTAGTTTTCTTTTACTTACTTTTTATAGTATTTTCTTTACATTCATTTGAATATTTCTTTCATTAAATGTTTTCTTACTATGTTTATGTTATGAACCAATACACCAAAGCATGCATGTAAACTCTGCTTGGCAATCAAGTGGATTGTGATTCTAAAACAAGCAGCTGTTAAGAATAGTTTTCACTCAGATTAGGCTTCCAAGTAACGATTACTATAACTTTTGATGAATTAATCATCAAAAGATATCTACAGCATGTCAGATATCTTGTTTTGTCCAAATGCCCAAAATATTCAGCTTACTGCAACCAGAGAAGAATTGGTAGAGTTGCTTGATAATTCACTTTACCAAGGACCCTAACATATATATTCAAAGAGACAACTTCATGACTTTAGAAACTGTAAAACTTAATATAAAGACCTTTATAGATAAATGGATTTAACGCTAACATTGATGTTAACATCAATGTTAGCGTTAAATCCATTTATCGATTGACAGAAAATGTATTGGCCATTACTTTGATAATCAATGATAGTTTGAGCCAAACACTGGTTCTGAATAACTTTGGGTTTTTGACAAAACAAGACATTTGAAGACATAATTAATTCTGGAAATAAATTATTTAAGACTAAAACAAATCTGCATATAATTGATAATGAATATATCCATTAAGAAATCTTGTTCCTGTCTGCATACTGAATCCCAACAAATGAAATGCAGATAGAAACTATTTTACTAGCAAAATCTCATATGAACAGTTTATACAAGTACAGGTTACAAAAGAAAATATTATTTTGAATAAACAGTTAAACCTGTTCGTTTTATCATGCCCGTGCCCGCCCCCCCCCCCCCCCAGATTGTTTTGTTATCTTCTCTGACTCAGCTGCCGGTACAGCTGGATGGTCATGAGCTGAACTTCAGGATCTCCAGGTTTGATGTCGATAGCTCTCAGGAAGCAGTCCAATGCGTCGTCGGGCTTCCCTTTGCTTTGGTACTCCTTCCCTCTGATGACCAGTGAGTGGAAGCTCTCTTCCTCGGACAAGACGACACCCTTCGTACCGTTAATTTTGACTCCTACATCAACGGTGCACTGATCCATTCTTTCGTCGGAGGCTAGCTCAGGCTCGCTGGTTGACTCCTCCACGTTACTGCTTATTTTTTGTCCAGACTCATCGACGTCTTCTACTGACTCAGAGTACTCCTCCTCCCCTTCTACATCCTCCTCACCATCTGTGTTTAGTGTCTCCTCATCATCATGAGTTGAACCAATGATGTCCTCCTCATCAGATTGCCTCTCATCATCTTCTTCATCCTCACTATTCATTTCTTTCTTGTCGTTCTTCCCATCTTTGATGACGGACTGGATGTTCTCCATGTCTTCGACTATGGATAGAAGGAGGGACCGGCGTGAGGCAACTGATGTGTTTCCTCCGACGCTCTTTCTTGACCGGTGAGGGTTGGGGCCAGATGGCACCGATTTAGGTGTGGAGGCGCCAAGAACCTGGAAGGAGTTGTTTAGTTGACTCCTATCATCCTCATCTTCTTCACTATCATAAATCACTGCTGCTCTTTTGCGCTTGGCAGCCACATTAAGATAACCAATTGACTCATCCATGTCAGAGGCGTGGACGTTGTTTAGGCTTTGGCCGAGTGCTTCTTTATGTTGTCTCTCAGAAAGGGATTCATCTATGTCAAAACTCCCCTCCATCTGCAGGTGTGACAGCAGCTCACTCTCCTCTGCTTCAGTCTCCTGATGATCTAAGACATCGTGGCCTGAGACCACATCACTGTCTTCAAGCTGTAAATTGAAGTTGCCTCCAAAAGATTCAAGCCCTGTGCTGACTCTGGATGAAGTGTCGGCTTTGAAGCTTGAAATGGATGCTTGCAAGACAGAATGTCTTTTGTTCTGCAGGGATGTGAAATGTGAAAGCCCCAAGGCTATCTTGGAATCGTATTTTGAGTGTGAAGTTCCATTTAGCAGTTGTTCATCTTCATTAACTGCTTTAACGTATGAATCATCAGCGGCCTCAGACATCACCAAAGACTCCTCAATAACCTCCTGTGGGGAGGTGTCTTCTGCTTCCATGTAACTCCTCTCCTGCTTGACAGACGGGTGTTTCAGAGAATACAGGTTCTGTTCGGCAATCTCGTCTTGGCTTACTTCTATGACAGGTTGTTCTTCAGACATACCATCATCTGCAGTTAGATCAATAACATGGACACTCAGAATCTGTTGGTCGTCCTCCTTCTCAGAACCAGACTGGTCCAACTCCACCACAACCGGTGACCCCTTAAAGTTGTGGTCATGCTGTGGATAGGAAGGACTTGGTTTTGGATTTCTTGTTTTTTTCTCATGAGACAGCTCTCTATTGTGGTTGGCCACTGGTTGTCTGAGCCAGGCAGGTTCTGTGCTTGATGCCATGCTCTCTGCCAGTTGCACCTGTAACTCCGACTCAGCCTTCATCAGCTCCTGGGCTTTCTGGACCCTCCCTTCAATGTAGTGATGCGCCTCTTGGTCCTCCGGGGCCTCATCATGGTTGACATCGAGAGAAAACATGAGATCGTGGTCAGAGATCCCAAACATCTCCATAGTGTGGAGATGGGCAATGTGCTCGTCCAGTTCAGCGTCGGTCCGTCGGTGTCTGGAGTGCAGGGCTTGAAGTTGCAGCTGAGTGGACGAGGACCGCGTGTCCTCTAGAAGGAAGAGCTCCTTCAACTCCTGCTTGCTAAAGTACCGAAAAGGGTTCTTCTTGTCCCCGGTATTCTGCCTGATGAGAGAGTCTTTGAAGACCTGCCGTCTGTAGATCTTCTCCTCCACCGTGCCACAGGTGATCAGCCTGTAGATGACGACGTTTTCACTCTGGCCAATGCGGTACGCCCTGTCAACAGCCTGGGCGTCTGTTGCTGGATTCCAGCTAGGATCGTAGATCACAACTCGGCTTGCTGCCGTCAAAGTGATACCAACTCCTCCAACCTGGGTGGTCAAGAGGAAAACAGAGTAACTTTTGTCTGTCTGGAACCGAGTGATGAGCCTCTCTCTCTCTGCAAGCTGAGTTATTGTGCCATCCAATCTCATGGCTTTAAAGCCTCTGTTGCCCAGGATGCGTTCGATGATGTCAAGCACTTTCCTGTAGTGAGCGAACACGAGGGTGCGGTGGCCTTCTTCTCTGAGCCTTTCAAGGAGTGCAAACAGAAAGATGAGTTTCCCAGACTCA